>NC_081181.1:131561562-131603427 GCF_029867415.1 Vicia villosa | reverse complement strand
TTTTAAATTTTTTGGTGAAGAAGATGAATGAAAGGCGGTATAGAGACACAAGATCAAGTATTTAAAGGTTTAACGGAAACCTTTTTAAATCTTTTGGGTAAAACCCGAGAGACACGTGGCGGCTGGTGATTTAATCCAACGGCGGTCGAATGAGTTAGCTTCACTCCTAGTATGTAGGAGTAATGATCAGGAAGTAAGGTTAAAACGTGGGAATGTAAGTTATGAGAAGACATCTTTGAAAATGACAAGACGTCTCGGAAACAGTGTTATCAGTGATTATGACGCTAGTCAGCAGTCTTGGAACTTTCAAGGATCATAAAAACGAAATCTTATAATGGCAAGAAACGCCTATTTCTGTTGATTCTCGAAACAGGCATTTATTGGGGGCAATTTGTTAGCTGAAGATTTCGTTTTATGTTGTTTATCCTTCGAAGGAGTTGAGAATCGAAGGAAAGATGGTTACTGATGGCCATCCCTTAAAAAATGGCTACTGATGGTCATGCTTCGGAAAATAAAGACTTCTAAGTTCGATGAAGATAAGTGAACGCTGAAAGATTAATGAAAGCATATGTCTTCGGGACTTAGACAAAATTCATAGAATATGTATTCAAGTATTACTACTTAGCGTGTTTTTTAGTAGTGTTTGTTTAATACACTGCCACGCGTCGAAGATGGACTCAGGCGGGAAGATTTGAAATTCGAAGACGGTTTCGTAACCGTTCAACAACAGATGGCTTCGCTGGAAGTTCTAATGAGAAACGTGGCAGCAGATTAGTGTAGGACCGTTAAGGTCGAAACTAGTATAAATATGAGTCTTAGTGTTAGGATTCTGTGTGTTCATTTTGTACAAATCACTCACATATTTACTCAAGTATCAAGCGTTAAGAGAAAGAGTTCGCTGAGAAAATGTACGTATGACACCACCATTTTAATACATGTGTATTATCTTTTTGTTTTTATCTTTCAGAATTACTGCATTTCGTTTATTTCTTGCCATTTACGTTTCTGCATCTTTACTTTAACGTCATTTACTTTCGAATTACTTTCACGCTATTTATTTTCAAAGTCTTTTATATTTCTGCAGTTTAAGATTCTTTACGTTTCAATTGTCCTTTTAATTTTTATGTCATGTCACTTCGATGAAGTCATATTTATATATAACAAAGTGATTGTCGAGACTATTTGTTCTGTTAATCGAACAACGCTTATTGAAGAAGACAAATAATGAATATGGCTCGAACAAACATTGATAACAATCTTCTTGACTATGTGTCCTAGGATCAATCTAGTCGATCCTGCAAGTAACCAAATCATATTTATTATAGTTTGGAAGACTAGCGGTTGTTTACCGGAAATCACCGTAAACAGCACCATATTGATTTAGCATTAAATATTGCCGATGTGTCAACCTATTGTGCGATAACATCAATTTTTACATTTATTTATTTATTTTATTATTTAATCAAGTCCCACTAATCTTATGAGGGGTAAAGGAATTGGTATTCCCACTCTCTACACGTTAATGTACACAACATTAAAAACCATTTTGAATTTTAAAAATGCACAACTTTCCACATGCATGTATCAAAGCAACCTTTCATCTTTTTTATCTCTTTCATATAAAACATATAAGCAGAAGTGAAACCATTTCTCTTCTCTAAACATCTCATCCTCCAAACTTTTCTGATTTCGCTACGCGTCAGGTAAGCCTTCCTCATACAGCTCATGGGTTTTCAACGCTCATATTCTTAATGGGTTGTGATATTCATGTTGTTTCAAACAATCACTATAAACATTCATTTTGTTGATAAAAGAGACATATACTGCTCACTACGCCAAATTTAAGTTTTAGCAGCACACCTACTAAAGCGCTTCTAGTAAAAAGCGCTGTTATAGGTTGCACTACAAACAAAATAAAAAAACACGCTAAAAAAGCGCTCTTAAAGGGGGGGGGTAATGAAAGCGCTTTTCAAAAGCGCTCTTATAGGGGGGGCTATGAAAGCGCTTTCTAAAAGCGCTCTTAAAGGGGGGGGTATGACAGCGCTTTTCAAAAGCGCTCTTATAGGGGTCTTATAGTGGGGGATATGAAAGCGCTTTTGAAAGCGCTCTTAAAGGGGGGGGGGGGTTACAAAAGCGCTTTTTAAGAGAAAGCGCTGGCATAGGTGGCCCTTCTAAAGCGCTTTTCAGAAGCGCCCTCGTAGGTGTTTTAAAATAAAACAAATTAAACTTGCCCCAATTAATTTCAGAAGCGCTTCTCAGTATCTTTCTCCTTCGCGACATAACACAGAATCCCTAAATCAATTTCTTTCCTAAATCAATTTCAATCCTCCGCCACGACCTCCGCCACGACCTGCCACGACCTTCAGCCGTCTCCGCCGCTTCAGTGCAGTGCCGTCTCCGCCGCTTCAGTGTCGTTCTCCGTTCTCCCTCCGCCTCTGGTTTGCTGCATCCCTTTAGGTAATTTCTATGTTGTCTCTTCTGCTTCTTATTCATATTGAATCATCTGGTTCATATCATTCTGTATTCTAGTGTTCTCTTCTGCTTCTTATTCATACTGCTTAGGTTTTTGAATATGCTGAGAGAGGATTCTGTATTCTAGTGTTCTCTTCATACTTCTTATTCATACTGCTTAGGTTTTAATCATTTTCAATTAAGCTGAAACATTATAGTTATTTTTACTAGTGTCGATTGAGTGGTGAAGTTGAGATATCATGCCGAAATATGACAATCGGATCGGTTATGCCGAAACATGCATCTATGGTGAATGAACCGGACGCTTACTTACTAATTTTCTTGTTACACTTGATGATATTATAACATGTCCAGGTGCATTTAGGGAAGAGAAATAGTAATTGATAGGATTGCATTTTAATGACTCTTTTTTGAAAATTCCCGGATTATATTTGGTTTGGAAATTGGATTCTTGTTGAAATATATTCATAAAAGAGTGAAGATAATTTGAGTGATTGTAGGTTATGTTGTGTGTAAATACAACACGACACCGACAAATTAGTGAAGATATTTTGAGTGCTATCTTATTGATTATTAAGATTTAATAGTATCCTTTGAAATTAACGATAGAATAACATTCTTATTAATTCAAAGCATGCATGCATGGAAAAGATATGTTAATTCTCGTTACTTTCGTGATTTAGTGACTATTAAAAAATCACTTATTTGATAAAATAAAAAGCACTTATTTGAGTTAATAAATTTTGGTCAGTCATCTTCCTGTACGTGTTTAAGTTATTCCACCTAGTGGTATTTGATAATTAAACTTCTTATAAAATATTATTGACTGAACCGTGGCCATCCTTATCCTATCTATGCTTAGCCACTCTTACTTTTTGAAATTGAAAGTGAGATTTGTCTACTTCTATTATATTTTATGGTACTATTTATAGGGTTTTTTTAATGAGAATTGCACACTGTTTCATTATAGATAAGTCTCAGTTTGAGGCTTAGCAGTACTAGTATTATCTCTTTTTATTAATACTTGAAGACATTGAGACACAACAACCATATATTTTGAAGGCAGTTCATAAATGCTTTCACAAATGCAACCACTAACTAATGTTTTGTAGAACTAGAATCCTAATATATTCTTATTCCTCTGTAGAGGGTAGTTTTTGGTCTTAATAATGGTATTGAACAAATAGTTGAATAATATGCTACAGTTTGCATATACTTCCTTCACTTTTATAATATTTGTATTTAACTGCATCGTGTGTGTGTGTGTGTTTAATTTTACAGTTACTTTGAAGTCTCTGGTTTCTACTTGTACAACGCCGATTCAAACCTATCATCTCCCACATCAAGTCTAATTCAGGTTACTATCCCTTTCTTCTTGCTTATAGTTTGTTATTTTCTAGCTTATAGTTTATTGTTTATGGTTCTATTTAATATCAATTTAGTGTCTCTCAACCAATTTTTTGGTTTGTGGACTTATATTACCTTGAAATAAGGTAATGTCTTCTTTAAGAAATCGGGTATTCTGATTAGGTATTCTATTATGATGATAGCTATTTATTATCTTGACAGAATTCCTTAGTACCTGATAGAGAAACCAAGAAGCATTTGTTTAGCTTAATTAAGTCATGGATAAGACATGGATGAGATCAAACCGATTGTCGAAAGAGTACGAGAAAGGGGTATGGGAATTCGTTGAGTTTGCGGCTAAGCACTCCGAAGACCCGCTTCGAATGCCGTGTCCTTGCTTGGGTTGCTGTTATGGGGATAAGGTTGACGGGAAACAGTTGGGATCCCATTTACTACGGTTTGGAATTGATAGAAGTTATACATGTTGGACAATGCATGGTGAGAAAAGTAACGGGAATGCTGGGTCGAGTTGTAATAGGAAGTATGCTTCAAACGACGATTGCACAGACACATACGATTGCGATCGAGTCGAGGAGATTGCAGAAGCGCTTGAAGAAGATCTTGCGGATTGTCCCAAAATGTTTGAGAGGTTGGTAAGCGATGCAGAGAAACCGTTGTATGATGGTTGTTCAAAATTCACAAGATTGTCTGCGGTGTTAAAGTTGTACAACTTAAAGGCGGACAATGGATGGTCGGATAAAAGTTTCACAGAGTTATTAGCCCTTATGAAAGATATGCTACCAGAGGATAATGTTCTTCCCAATCGAACGTATGAAGCCAAAAAGATGTTGTCCTCTATTGGCATGAGCTATGATAAGATACATGCATGTCCAAACGATTGCGTTTTGTTTCGAAACGAGTATGCAGCGTTGAATGAGTGTCCTAAATGTGGTGCCCCTCGATATAAGAAAAAGTTGTCTCCTGCTAAAGTCTTATGGTATTTTCCTATAATTCCGAGATTTAGACGCATGTATCGTAGTGAGACCGATTCAAGACACTTGACTTGGCATGCAGATGAAAGAATTATTGATGGAAAGTTGCGACATCCGGCAGACTCACCACAATGGATGAAAGTTGATACTGATTATCCTGAATTTGCAAAAGAAGCAAGAAACCTTCGGTTGTCATTGTCTACTGATGGAATGAACCCGCATGGTATTCAAAGTATCTCGCATAGCACATGGCCTGTGATTCTTATGATCTATAACCTACCTCCGTGGCTATGTATGAAGCGTAAGTACATGATGTTATCAATGCTAATTTCTGGGCCTAAACAACCAGGGAATGACATAGACGTATACTTGGCACCGTTAATCGAAGATTTAAAGTTTTTGTGGGACAACGGTGTGGAGGTTTACGATGGGTATAGGAAGGAAAGTTTCAACTTGAGGGCGATGTTGTTTGGAACAATTAATGATTTTCCAGCATACGGAAATCTATCCGGGTACAGCAATAAAGGTCAAAAGGCGTGTCCCGTTTGTGAAGATGAAACCGATACGACACGATTGGATCTTTGTCAGAAGAATGTCTTTCTCGGTCATCGTAGATTCTTAAATTCTAATCATCACTACCGTGGGTGGAGAAAAGCATTCAACGGAAAGGCCGAACATGGTACAGCCCCGCCTTTTTTGTCAGGTGATCAAATTTTTGAAAAGGTGAAAGATGTGAGCACTCAGTTTGGCAAGCCTTTTGCACATTCACTTGTCAAGGGTGGGTGGAAGAAGAAGTCCATTTTTTTTGAACTTCCATATTGGAAGTCGTTGTACGTAAGACATTTCCTCGATGTTATGCATATTGAAAACAATGTATTTGACAGCGTTATAGGTACGTTACTCAATATACCAGGAAAGTCTAAGGATGGCGTTAACATAAGGAATGACATGGAAAACATGGGGATGAGAACTGAATTGAGACCCGTGACGAAAGGAAGACGAACATATCTGCCACCTGCTGTTTACACTCTATCTAGAAAGGAGAAGAAAACATTGTGTAAGTTCCTCAGTGAAGTTAAAGTTCCAGAAGGCTACTCTTCAGATATTAGAAGACTTGTGTCCATGAAAGACCTCAAGTTAAAGAGTTTGAAGACGCATGATTGTCATGTTATAATGGAACATTTTTTACCAATAGGTATACGTTCTATTCTGCCAGAAAAAGTAAGAAGCGCAATAACTAAGCTGTGTTTCTTCTTCAGGTCAATTTGCAGTAAGGTGGTCGATCCCGCGATCTTACCAACATTGCAAAAAGAGATAGTTGTTACTTTATGTGATCTTGAAATGTATTTTCCTCCCTCGTTTTTTGACATAATGGTTCATCTAGTCGTTCATCTTGTGAAAGAGACACAATTGTGCGGACCAGCTTATATGAGATGGATGTACCCTGATGAACGTTATATGAAAATATTAAAAGGGTACGTGAAAAACAGAAGTCGACCGGAGGGTTGTATTGCCGAACGATACGTTGTTGAAGAAGCGGTTGAGTTTTGTACTGAATATCTGTCAAATGTTCAATCAATTGGACTCCCCAAATCTCATATTGTCGAAAAAAAAGAAGGAAAAAGGCTAATTGGAAATAAAGTTGTGACAGTATCAATGGTCGAACGGGATCAAGCGCACTTGTATGTTCTGCACAATGAGATTGAGGTTGAGCCGTATGTTGAAATGCACAAGGTTGTTCTCCGAGATTTAAATCCAAATAGAAATGAGAACTGGATAGTACGAGAGCACAATCGAAGTTTCATACCGTGGTTTAGGGATCATATTTATTCAAAGTATCATTCAGATCCTGCTTCAATAACAGAAAGGTTGAGATGTTTAGCCTATGGTCCAACTGTAATTGTGCTTTCTTATAGCGCATACGCTATTAATGGATACACATTTTATACCAAAGAACAGGATGATAAAAGTACTATGCAAAATAGTGGTGTTACCTTGGTAGCTGAAGCAATGCACATATCAAGTGTGAATGACTTAAATCCGAAATTTGCAAATTTGTCATATTTTGGGGTTATCGAGCGCATTTTGGTGTTTGATTACGCGAAGTTTCAGATTCCTGTATTTGGTTGCAAGTGGGTTGAAAATAATAGTGGCATACGAATGGATAAGTCAGGATTTTTGCAAGTGGATCTCAATAGGGTAGGGTACAAAGATGAGCCTTTCATTTTAGCCTCTCAAGCTAAACAAGTGTTCTATGTCAATGATCCGACAAGTACGAAATGGTCTATAGTGCTTTTATCTAACAAAATAGTAGATGAAAACATTGAAGATCAAGGTGATATTGGTGTTGGCATTGAATCTTGTACAAGAAACGATCAAAATGAGAATGAATCTTGTACTAGAAATGATCATAATGAGGGTATTTGGATCAATCCAACCGTCCGCGTTGTTAAGAGACGCGTAGAACACAATCCTACCAAGAAAAGAAAGAGACGTTAGTGATAAAGGTAATAGTATACATATTCCGACTAATTTGTTTTATTCAATTTGTACCGATTGTTTTAATCAATAGTATAGTACTTATTCAATTTTGGTGCATATTCTCATTTTGTACATAACTTTTGAACCATGTATCCGTTTGTCGACTTCTTTACATGTAACTATACTATTTTGACGATTCCGGAGCTGCTCATGCACTTATATGTTCATTTCGGGACTGTTTTTTTTATCGGTTTTGCTTCTGCCCGTAATCAAAAGTCGGGCTTAGGGTCTGAATTTCGGAAAACCGACTTTATTTTTGAGTCCGTGGGGACGTTTTACCATAGCCATGTAAATTTCGTTCAATTCCGACAACTTTATTTTTTGACGCTTATTTTGATTTGTACCGATTTCGTTTCCGATTTACTTGTACATGCATGGTTTGACTTCCATTTTACTTGTATAGATTGTTAGCTTATTAATAGTGTACTAATGTGCTTTAGTTTGTTTGATACAGGTTAAATGGCTCCGGATAGAGATGCTCCACCTGAAAACTCACAAGAAAGAGATGCTCAAGAAAGAGATGCCACGGATACAAATGCTCCACCTGATACTGAAGCAAAAGAAGTTGCACGAGGCATCACTATCATGAAGGGAATCGTTCGACATAGAGACCAAGGATTAGTATACCGATTGGAATGGAATTCTGATAAACAAGCAATTGGTCCTAATTCTGCAAAGTTGACAAGTTATATTGGTACACTTGTTCGTATGCATATTCCGGTCTCCGTAGCTAAATGGAATCTGAAAAGCGAAGACTTGGATGCGAAAAAAAAAGCGATTTGGGACGAGCTTCAGGTATATATCATATATGGTTAATTGTTGTTATTATCTTGACGATAAATTGTTTAAATTACTTATACTAACACACTATGAGTATGTTTTTTTGCAGAGGACTTTTGAGATACCAGATGATCGTAGACGCTACATACTTGGTTTGGCCGGCAAAAGATATAGAGGGTGGAAAGCTTTTTTGACAAACACTTATCTTAAGGATAAAGATGGAAACTTTCTTGAAGAGGCACCGGGACGGCCAAAAAAGTATGAGATCTTCATTGGTGAAGAAGATTGGGCTAAGTTTGTAGAGCAAAGAGATGAAGATTTTCGGAAAAGGAGTGCCAAGAATAGTGCGAGAGCATCCAAACCCGCATATCCATACAAAAAAGGGCGTTTGGGATATGCACGCTTGGAGGATAAAATTGTAAGTAAATAGAAATGCGTTTTAATTAATTGTCTAAATGTGTTTTATTTGACGATTTTATCATTTGTGTCAATGCATAGTTAGAGGAGACTAAAAGTGAGGAAACCTCACTTCCTGAACATGTGTTGTGGAGGGAAGCTCGTGTGGGCAAGGATCATGCTGTCGATCCCGAAGTTCAGAGAGTTTTTACTGAATGTGTAAGTATAATACTGTGTCTTTAATTAAATCAAATGTTTTTTTAATATATAAATGATTTTTTAATGTAAATGAATTACAGGAGACCTTGTCGCAATCGGCATCCACCGGTGAGGGGAGCGTACTTAGTAGAGCACTAGATGCTCCTGAGTATCCCGGTCGGGTGAGGGGTAAGGGTCATGGTGTGACTCCAACCTCTTTTTACAAGAGTCCTAGGAGAAGAAATCCTTCAAATGAAGAAGTGTTGCAAAAGTTGGTGGAATTGCAAGCACAAGTCTCTGAATTGCAAAGAGATAAAGAGGCGTATATGAGAGAAAAGTGCAACACTTCATCGGTGAAAGAAACTAGTGATAAGGCTAGTATCAACTATCAAAGGAAATTTCCCGAGGTAATTATAATTTTTTTTCCTTTTAAATTGTTCTATTTTATTAATGATAATGACTTTATATTTACTATTGGTTTAGGGCATTTCATCTTGCCAACTATACTTATCGGAACCGAGTTATCGACTAGTTGGCAAGGGAAAAGTGCACAACACTTTGGGAGATTTACTTCACCATAGACCGCTCCCGGATGGACACCTGAAAGTATCGGTGGATGTTGTAGTAGATCATGATGCGATGCTACCGGTACCTGACATGGTCTCAGAGACGACATTGCTGCGAGATGCAATAGGATCATTTGTTGCATGGCCCTCGGAGCTCATTACCATTAGTGATGAGGTATATTGAAAACGATTATGAATCATTTAGTTTTCGAATGTCAATTCTAAACCGTTTATTAATTATTTTTTACATTTTAATTTTAGACTGCTCCTATAAAACCCACAGTTAAGGGTAAAGGGATTTTACAGGAGGAGGAGTCCGTTGCATCACTAAAAGAGGTACATTTAAAGTGTTAATAATTAATCTGAATCTAAATCTGCATGATTTTATATTTTACCTAACTTATATGATTTTTAGGCATCCGCTCGAGAGTCACAACAAGTGACGCAGCAAGTTCGTACCGTACCACCCACTGGTCCTCCGAAGCCAGCGGGAAAAAAAGGCGGTGCTTTTGTGCCTCGGTACCGGTCGACGCTCGCAACAATGGTTGATATGTCCGATTTGAAGGATGGTGCTTTACGTGAAATCGTTATGGATGAGAGTGTCTTCGGTATTGAATTCAAGTCACTTATTACACTTGATGACTTGGAGGAGATTTTTAAGCATGATCAACTAGGCGTCAATAACATGCACTCATACATCCGGTAATATTCCCTCATCCGATATATTATTTAATTAGTCCCACAATATAATTTATTTACACATTTCAATGAAAATAATCTAATGTTTATTATGTTTTTATTTAAGGTTGTTGTATGACAGAGTGTTGCGCGGGACTCCGTTGTCTAACAGATTCCGTTTCGTGTCTTCCGCCCACTGCAGCGGAATGGCAATTGCTTCGGAACGGGAATCAGTTAGACAGCGATTAGTCGATAGATTCATGTCCACCGGCAATACAGAATGTCTGCATCTTTGGGCGTATAATACCCGACCAGTAGGGTTAGTTTCTCATTCTTTGTTCATCTAATCTCTGTTTCTTTTGTGTATAGCAAAATTTTCATATAACCTATTGTTTTTATTTATAGAGCACACTGGTTGCTGCTTTCTATCAACCCTATAAGGGAAGTCGTGTATTATCTGAATTCGGTAAATGGTGAATGGACCAATTATCCGGCCATGAAGGACATCGTTGATTTGTAAGTGGGATCGTTCTAAATATATATTCGTGTATATTTATATATATATTTACTTATTTGTGGGATTGATCTAAACATATGCTTTTATATATTTGTTAATTAGATCAATACAAGTGTTCCGAAGTCAACGGGACGCACAGGTATCCCGAACTAAATCTAGCAACATTACTTGGATCCAAGTGCAGGTACATTATTTTTCACAATGTTGCTTATAATATATTTATGCTACTTGATAAAACAATGCACAACTATAGAATCTTATTTGTTTTTCTATGTAGTGTCCGCAACAGAAAAACAGTTACGATTGCGGATACTTTGTATTGAGGTTTATGAAAGAAATCCTTCAGGCAAATCAATTAGAGATTCCGCTCACGGTATGAATTTATAACTTAAGATAATTTCATATAATTTATTACATTTAACTAAATGTATCATTCATATTTTGTTTTTGTTTTGTAGTACCTTGACGAATTCCGTGCCGCTGGATACCCGAAACTTAAGTTGGAATAAATAAAAGAGGATTTGTGTCATTTTTATATTAAGCGCTTTTTCATGTAGGATTTGTGTCGAATTGAAGTACTATAATATTATTGATGTTGTAATGATGTATATATATAATTTTGGATATTATAATGGTATTATATTAGTATATATATATATATTGTCTTACTGATGGCTGAAATAATATCGTCGAAAATAAATTACAGGTCGAAAATATTACAGGCTGAAAACATATTACAGGTCGAAAATATTACAGGTCGACTGGGAGGATTAAATTACAGGCTGCACATTAAAATACCTCATTTAGCTACTAAAGCGCTTTCTAAAAAGCGCTCTTAAAGGCCCACATACTAAAGCGCTTCTTTTTAAAAGCGCTGCCAAAGATTAATAAAAAAGCAAAAAAAAAATAAAAAAAAAAGCAACATACTAAAGCGTTTTTGTAAAAGCGCTCTTATAGGGGGGGCTATCAGAGCGCTTTTTCTGGAAAAAGAGCTCTTAAAGCCCACCCTATAAGAGCGCTTTTACAAAAGCGCTTTAGTATGTTGCGTTTTTTTTTTATTTTTTACTCTCAAGGGGGGGCTATCACAGCGCTTTTCTGGAAAAAGCGCACTTAAAGGGGGGCCTACCAGAGCGCTTTTTACTGAAAAGCGCTCTTAAAGGGGGGCCTACAAGAGCGCTTTTTCCAGAAAAGCGCTCTTATAGGGGGGCCTACCAGAGCGCTTTTAAAAGCGCTTTCGTAGCCTATGCCAGCGCTGGCTTTGGCAGCGCTTTAAAGCGCTGTTAAAGGCCAAAAAAGCGCTTTAAAAGCCCTTCCTCGTTGTAGTGGCTACTGATGCAAATATATTGCTGCTGATGCAAAGAAACTTATTATTTTTAGTGACTCATTTGTCATGTTCAACATCCTCACACAATGGTTAATTGATGAATTTTTAATGGTTTTTATTTTATTTTGAAATTCATTTTTCATTATTTATTTTGTTTATTGAATTTTATGTTCTTCTTGTATGCATGTTGCCGACTCTCATAATCACATGGAACTGAAGGATCCATTGGCGATGCCTTGAAATCTAACTTCAAGTTTTCACCGCATGATGCAAGCCCACAGAAAAGTATATCAGAATTAGATTATAATCTGGATCTGAAGGAAAATATTAAGAGTGTGTTTGGATGAGGTAATTAGAAATTTTAAAGTCTAATGATTCAATTCAAATCCATTCATTTTTAAATTGTTTTGTTTGGATGAAGTATTAAGATAATTCATTGTTAGATTTTTGGTGTCATTTTGTATAAAACTTAAATTTTTTGGACCAAATTAAAAAATGAAAAAGTAGGGACTAATTTGTAATTTTTAAAAATTTGAAGGACCAAATTGTAAAATTTAAAAATTATTAAGGATCAATTTGCAATTTTTTAAAAAACATTGGGGTCAATTTTATAATTTTGGAAAATATGAGGACCAATTTGTAAATTTTAAAGAAATAATAATAACAAATACATTCTATGGAACATGAGAGAAATTTCAAATTCTTTGGTTTTTGGTGTCATTTCAAAATAATTAAATTTAACTTAGATGAAATACTCCATAAATTTCCATCATTTTAACAATTTTTCATTTTTGTATCCAAACAATGGATTTTGGTCAAATCATTTTAAATTCCCTCAAAACATTACTTTTCCTCATTAAAATGCTCCATCCAAATACACTCTTGCCAATTCTTGATTTTAACAAAAAAAGCCATCTGAAATAGAAGTCGATTGTGAAGTTGTTTTCAACTTTATATTTTATATTTTAATAGTGATGGAATGCCCCACTTTTTGTGTCTTGATAAAAAATTGTATATACTATATACTTGAGTATCGTGATATTAGATATATGATGGTTTTTACTTTTTACCGACTGTATGGTGACAATAAGATCAGATTTTTGGCTTAACAAAAATTGTGAACAATGGTTGTATTTTGAACTGTCATATAACTTTGTCATTTCCAATCATAGGAATTCAAATTCATCCAACAGCACATTAACTTCAATTCAGTTCATAGTGCTGATTATGAAAAAAAAACTCCAATTCACATTTTCTGCTTGATCATGAAATAATTGGGTTTGCATGATACTTTTTTGGGTTTGCATTATTTGGTCTACATTTTCTACTAGCATAATTTCCAATACAAATAATTGGGACAATTTCAAATCAAAATCTTCACTTTCTATATTCTGTAATTTACCAATTGGTCATTGATAGCTATTGAAACTAAATATCACTTTTAAATTGATATAGCAACCTAATCTACATACACATTTCTACAACTATATGATTATTAATTATAACAAACTTATGTAACTTATTAGTTATATATTGAATATAATTAACCATGTGTTTGAATTGCATTAATCATTTAGAATTGGAGTTCCTGTCATAGTTATATGAAAAGAGAGAAACACATGAGAAATATGAGAAAATTAGAAAATTTCTTTAGCCACCTCTCTATGGGGGTCATCTCCAGCGAAAATCCCAAAATACCCCTGCTTCGGAAATGAACTTCCGAAGCGCTTTTTTTTAAAAAAAAAATTCCATAATTCGGAAGTGCATCTCCGAAAACACCTCATGGGGGGTGTCTTCGGAGATGAACTTCCGAAAAGCATATTCAAACAGAAAAACCAGTAAGCAGCGGCAATAGAGTTAGCCAGAAGAGAAGGCAGAGTTGAGGAACATCTCATCTTCATGCTCAATATGTAGATTCTTGGATTCCATTAGAAAATCAATTTCTTCGCTTTTAAATTTCAGAAAGAAACCGAATGTGATTAGTTCAGCGAGTGCAGGAACATGATCATGATTCTCGCGTAAAACGCCTTCAGATATTGCTTCAGAGAAATTTGAAGCATGTTTCATTTCATCGCCGCGAACACTATCCATCTTCTGGATTATAAACATAGAACTTTGACTTTCCCAGCGCACCCCTTTGTTTGATTTTTTTGTAATGACGTCCCCTGATGATAATGATAAACTATAGCTTACATTGATTGGCTCCTTTGTCTCGCGGAAACTCAAGTTGACAAGACTTTGAACAGATTCATGTCTCTTACTTTGTTCCATTTTCAGGCTACAACATGCAAGAAAACCAAGAATAAGCTTAACCAACCCCCTTAAGTTGAGAATATTATTTGGATCAACATGCTCGAGTTCAACATCATCATTCACAACAGATGATTCTTCTTTGGATAGTGACTCAGAGATATTTCTAGCACCAACTTTTCTGTAAATATCAGATAGTTTACTCTTGAACAATGGTGTCATGTTATGCTTAGGATACCATACAAAAACTTTCTCGCTCTCAAAAAGCTTCTTCATATGAAGGTTATCTAGAATAAAAACATCTTCCTTATCGGCCAGAAGTATATCATTATTTCCTGATGTCGTAGGTAGTTTCTTCAAACTGTCAGCTCGAGTACCGCTCGCCATCGCTTAACGACGAGGGAGGGTTGATGATCACACCTTTTGAGATCAAGAACGACGAAGATTTAGCGGTTATGTGGACAACGTTCGACCGATTTTCTTCGAAAGGCCCGATCGAGTTGGACGCCAAACTTCAAAGATCGGCGGACGACGTTATCAAAATGTTGACTCATCCCCACCTACCCGTGTTCAACAATATGTAACTTTAATTTTCAGTAATATTATCGTTGTAATCTTCACCCGATTAAATAAAGCGAATCGTTGTTGTTTTTCATTTTTCTTCTGTCCAGACATAAATTCGGAGGTTCATTTCCGAATTCCATCATGGGGGGTGAGTTCGGAGATGAACTTCCGAAACACCACATTTTCTGAAATGTAACTTTATTTCGGAGATGCATCTCCGAAATTAATATTTATATTAAAAAAAACACGTTTTCGGAAGTTCATTTCCGAAAACACCTTTTTTTCAAAAAAAAGTACCGTTTCGGAAATGAACTTCCGAAACAAGGGGTAATGTTGTAAATTCACCAGGGGTGGGCAAGAAGGTTAGGAGGTGGGTGAAGAAATTCTCGAAAATTATAGTATTGTTTGTAACAAGAGAGTTGATGAGAAATAGGAAAGAGAGACGTAGAATGATGAAACAAATTGACAAAACAACATTTATCTAAACAATTTAATTCTTTTAAAACTAAAAGAGAAATAAATTTTAGAAAATGTTATTAATTAATTTAATTATTTTTATATTAACTATATCATTTAACTAATTTACTTATTTTTTATAAATTAATACTTTTTAATTGAGTAATATGCAAATTGATTTTTATTTTTCAAATCCTAATAATTTTTGCAAATTCTGTTTTTTAATTTTTTTGCAATGTATTGTAATTTTATTATTTAAACCTTTTTATTTGTTTTTTATCATCCAAGCAAAAAAGTTATAGTTTACCTTCTTATTATTAGGAATTGATAGTATATTACATATATTCTGATAAAAATACATTATGTGTCACATTCACGTTCTATTAACACAGGTAGAACAAAACATTTGTTTTTGATAGATTTGTAAAGGCAAAATACCCTTTTTCGTCCTTAACTTTATCTCGGGGGTCCATTTTGGTCCCTTAATTTTTAAAATGTTCAAATAGACCCCTTATCTATTAAAAAGGTGGCATGTTAGTCCTTTGCGTATTCTGGCGTCTGACTTGTATATTTTGTGCACGAGTGACAAGTTACGTGGCATATATGTTATTACCAATTTGCGTATTCTGGCGTCTGACTTGTATATTTTGTGCACGCGTGTGGCATATATGTTATTACCAAAGTTTAGAAAATTCTAAAAAAAGTTTAAAAATTTCTGGCCACACCAAGACTCGAACAGAGGACAACAAGGATTATAAACTCTAAGCAACACCACTAGGACATTTTCATATTTGTTGAATAAATTTCCTTCTCTAAACTATTTATTTAAGTATTGCTGTCATTGTAGCTATTTATTATTATTTCAAAATTCTATTAATACTAATAAAAAAAATAATAATACTAATTCTAATAATAATAATAAGAATAATACTACTACTAATAATAATAATAGTAATAATATTAATAGTAATAATAATAGTAATAGTAATTTTTTATTTAGAATAGGTTTTGAACTTACAAAATATAAACAATTTAACGGAAAGATTATATACAATATTACTAGTATTTATTACTAGTATTTAGACCCGTGCGAGGCACGGGTTAAATATTTTCTAAGTAAAAAATATATTTTAAAAACACTTCTTTAAAAATTTTACTTATATTAAGATTACTATTGTATAGATAAAATTTCATTGTTATTAATAGTATATATAAAAAAGTTAATTTAACTATTTTTTTTTGTAAATTATAAAATAATTTGGGCATTTATAATTTATTAATAATTTGTGTAAGTTTTAAAAAAAGTTGACTCATTATAATAATATAATTTGTGTTAGTTTATTAATAATTTAATCATATAAAAATTACCCAAGGTAAAACATATTATAATTTTAAAAAATAATTAAAAATATATTGATATAAATAATTTTGATATGAGTTGCATTTGTAATTTAAAATATAAGTTATGGCATATCACAACCCGTTATTGCGATCAAACCAACTTCGACCTTTTAATCTTAGTAGTCAACTAATATTAAAAAAAATTGCATAACTTAAAACCCGTTTGCACATTAAAAAAAATTGCATAGGTATATAATTATAGTTTCAATTTGCATAATCTTAATATTAATTAAAAGATAACAAAAATAATGATGATTCTAATGGTAATCTTCAATAAAATAGTACAAAATAATTAATTTATTATCCTAAATTTAAAATTTAATGTATTTTAATGTAAGAATCTGCATCTTTTACTAACGTCTACGTTTTGTATTTGTATCAATTACACAATAATTATAAACATTATCCGAACCATTTTTTAGTGAGACTAAATGATAATAAATTTTCTTTTGATGCGCTCATAAAATAAAATAAAAAATTTATATCATTAATTGAATCAAAATTGATATTGATATAAAACGAAATTTATATGGTAATAATTGGTATAAAACCAAAAAATTAATATTCAATCTTAATTGATATCGGTTATATTTGGTATTAAAACCATTTATATAATGAAACAAAATAAAGGCTTTAAAAATAATCACATAATCAGTAATTCAGTATGAAAAGAGGGAATAATAAATAATATTAATAATTAATTTTAATATTTAGATAGCATAATAATTATTTATTTAGTAAAATAATTTTCTATAATTTTTTATTTACAATAAAAAATCATAAGATAAGTTAATTTCGAATTCATATAACGTATTAATAAAATGTAATAATGTCTTAAAGTGTAATTTGTCACATTCTAAATTTAAATTTAAATTTAATTAATAAAGAAATATTTAAGTGTGTGCGTATGTGGTTTAGTCATGAAATACTTAGCTATTGAGAGTGTGTTCCTCAGGATCAAAAAAAAAATAATAAGAAAATATTTAACAAAAATTTGAACATTTATAAAAAAAAACAAACTATTAACCAAAAAATAAAATATTATAAATTTCGTTTCAACATCTACTTTAATATTTCAACTATGTGTACAACATAAATTTAATGAAACTAATTATATTTTAAGAAAAATGATAACATGTGCCCATAAAAATACACACATAAAATGCGTGTATTAAATTTTTTGAAATTTAAAATAGGACTTTATTCCACTTAAACTTTTTTAATTATACTAATTTGTGCCCTTAGGTACATATTAAAATGATCCATATTTTAATAGTGTTTGTAATTGTAATTAATATATTATATATAAATTTTTAAAAATATCACAAATAAATCAAATTGATAGATATAATTATTAAATAATATTTGTTTTATTAAATCATTAATATACCATAAAATAATATTTAGTATTTTTTTTGGATTTACATTATTTTGATCCATTGTATTGAACAATTATAAACATCATCGAAATCATAAATTTATAATATAAATAGTAAAAAATAATACTAAAAAATAAATTATCCATAGTTCTTTAAAAGAATATTAATTTAAATTCTTTAAATTACGAAATAAATTCTTAAATTTATTTTAAATTTATTTTATTATAAATAAATAAAAAGTATGAATTAAATTCTTAAATTTATTTTAAATTTAAATTTGGTTAATTTTGTTTAAATATCAATATAAGTAATATATGTCATAATTTAAAAAATGAAAATCTAATAACAATAGCCGTGGTACAAACGATATAAAATAATACAATATTGTCTTAGTAAACCATAAAAGATTAGTCTTAGGAAAAATGCTATTATTCAACAATATAAAAACCATAAAATAATACAATATTTGGTTTATAGTTATATTCACATTATTTGCAACAATATTTCTTTTTAGGAAAAATGCGAATATTCAAAATTTATTATTCAAATATATTAAATTACAAATGGTAAAATTGTTTATAAATCAATATATTATATTACAATATTCAAAATTAATCACATTTATAATCCTTATAATTAACATCATATATTAAAACATATTTTAACTGTTTGCATTCCTACCATTTTCATTTGCTGAATTATTAATCTGCCATTTTCATTTGCTGAATTATTAATCTTTCATAATAAAATTTAAAAACATAACAACAAAAGTACAATAATGCACGAAAAATCCAACAGTCTACTAAAATTAGTAGCTACCTTCAGAATCAACAATTACTATTGCTATTTTTTTTCTTTCAAATTAAATCATTAAGGTCAGAAGACCAAAAAATGAACTCTCTCAGCACATCACGCTTTCTCACTCCTCATCTCTAAATAAATCTGTATTTACTCTCTCTACTCAATTAATTTCTCAATTATTACAATTAAACACAATAAATCAAAGAAATAAAAAGTTTATCTTCAATCGTTCACAACAGATGCAAAGAAACTAACACTTTGCATCAAGATCATGTCAATTGTTCACAATGTATCCATAATACTTTGATTTTAAAACATTTTTAACAGTACACAAATTAACACAAAGTTTGATAGGCAAACTCATAAACATCATTATATTCAGAGGAGCAAGAAGCTGTGATGCATCATTCAACTGGTATGATACTGATGTGACATTAGATTTAAATCATTCAACAGATTAAGAGATTAGCATCACAACAACTCACAATTCTTGTAAAAAATTGTAGTAACTTAGTTTTCAAATTGTAGTAACAAATCACAAATCAAAACAAATTTAATGTCAAATTGTAGTAACATTACTTGGCAAGAAGTGCGTATAAAAGTACACTGCAACTCCAAAGATCTAACAATAATAACTTATTTAAGTACAAATTTAAAATTCTTACATGTATAAACTTATGAAGTATCATTGCTTTATCATGGATTTTGACTCGACTAACTCCAATTACGGGTTTCAGCGCGTGCATCAGCATTGCTTTTCAACTCTTTCTCACTTGTCCTTTGCTTTGAACCCTCATAACCAATTGCATCTCAAAGTCCAATCAAATTGAGAATGAAATGTATCAAAATAGAATAGAAGAAAGAAAAAACCGTGAGAAATCTTGTATTTGACACTATCACCCTAAACCAAACACCAAAAAAAAAATTGTTCTGAAACACCATATTATCCTTAATACAACAATCACTAAAATCATAAAATATTTCAAACAAAGGTGCCAACTTAGTCAGTGATTCATCCAAGATTATGAATCTGTAACAACATGAAATATGGGAAGAAGATTCAAGAAAAGAATTGTCAAAGAAAAAAGTATTTAATAAAGCATTATTTAATAAAAAACAGAACCTCTGAGAAATGAATATGGAACACATTAAAACTTCATATTTTCTCACCAAACATCCAAAATTTAAATCAAATAGAGTTAAAGGAAATAATACAAAATATAGTAGTAGCACATGACAATCAGCCTATGAAATTCTAACCTGTTTTGCAAGATTGCAGGCACGAGAGTTAAGGATTTCATAGTAAAAAATGGAGAAGTTCAGAGCAAGGTCGGGCCTAATAGGATGAGTTGGTGGCAGATCTACATTTGCAATGTTCTGCAAACCAATTCTTCAATCAGAATAACAAAAATATATAACAAAATCTGTATATTAAATAGTTAAAGAAACATGAGACAATCTATAAATTGAAACATAGTATGTATTACCAATCAAGCAGTCCATATCTATGTTGCCAAGAATATCTGTAATAGACACCAATGTGTAAGGCGACAATATTCTTATTCCAATTCCAATATCTGTTACAACCGTGTCAATCTACAACTTCAATTTAAATTGGTGTTTAGTAGTCCTAAACGATCCAGTATTAACTACAACACCAAATGACTTGTAATATAAGCAGATTCCTCATTAATCTTATACTCAAATCGAGGCAGCAAGGCTTTTCTAACAGAAGCCTGGATCTTGTCACACTATTAAGTTAAAAACAACATCTTCAGAATCTATAAATTATAACCAGAAACGAAAAATATAAATTACAACCAGAAACCAGAAACAACAAATATAAATTACAACCAGAAACAACAAATTACCTTGTCATCCATGAGAACCATTTCCATTGCAAAAATCTTTTGTTTCACATTCATATTAGGTACAAACCACAACCTTATTAAGATAGTTTATTCTTACTGAAGCCATGAACAAACAATAAGAACAACAAATTGTAAAAACAAATATGAAAACAATACCCCAACCTGTTTGGATTGTTATTCGATCTGAGCTATATATAAACAGAAATTCTTAACAATTTCGCACAAATCAAAATCTGTAGTAAAGAATCGAATCATTGAATTACATGGGTACACGAAATTATTGATTAGAAGAATTTGAAAAATAAAGCTTGATTCATTGGAATAGGGTGATGAATCCATGAATCAGTGTTGGGAAAACGAACAAATTTAATGTTTGCAAAATTACGGCTGGAACGTGAACAGGCGGAAGAGAAAAGAGATAGTTTTCGGTGGGTTAGATGGTAAGAATTGGTTAGTCCAATGGCCAATATATCATTTAAATTTTGAATGTAAAAAATATATGAAATTAAAATATTAAAAAAAGAAATTGATGGAGGATTAATATTTCCTTTTTTAGAATGTTTTTGTAAAAAAAAATTGTGAGAAGGTCTCTGAGCTTGCCAAGTGGCAAATTTGCCCAAATTCTCATCTTGCTTTTTTATTATGAATGATTTTGTTTTTATGAAGTTTTCCATCAATTCTAAATTCAGTCCATATTTTTTGTTTAATTGTTTTACTTTCGTCCTATTTTAGAATACAAGAAAGAAAATTAAAGAGAGTTTTAAAAGTGATTGTTCGGTTTGGATTTTTTAAGATTTTCAGTTGGATTTTTTTAAATTTCTATAGTAGGATGTGAACTAACTAAAAGCTAAGAGGCATTTAATTTTTTTGTATTGAGAGTGATTAAAATATGTATAAATAAATATATCACATAAATAATTAAAACTAGGTAGAAATTACAGTTTCTATTTTCATATGTGTACAGTAAAATGGATAAATTATTACTAGTATTATTAATATTATTACTAGTAATAATAATATTATCAGTATTATTACTATTATTATAAGCATTATTACTGTTATTATTATTATTATTAGTATTATTATTATTCTTATTATTCTTATTATTATTATTACTATTATTATTATTATTATTATTATTATTAGAATGTTGAAATAATAATAAACAGCAGCTGCAGTATTATTACTATTAGTATTGTTACTATTATTAAATGGCTGCAGTACTTAAATTAATAGCTTGAAAAGGAAAGGAATAAACAAAAATGGACATGGCTTAGTGGTATAGCTTGTGTATATTAACCAAGGTGTTTTTAGTTCAAACCTTGGTGTGAACACAATTTTTAGAATTTTTTGGACTTTATGCCACCTAACTTGCCACGCGTGCACAACATATACACGTCAGACGCCACGCATACACTACTAAACGTCCGTTTCCATCAAATAGACGGAAAGGACTAACGTGTCACCTTTTTAAAAGATAAGGGGCCTATTTGAACATTTTAAAAACTAAGGGACCAAAATGGACTCCGACGTAAAGTTAAGGGACGAAAAAGGGTATTTTGCCATTTGTAAAATGAGAATAAGGGGTATTGATGGAAAAGGACAGTAAACATGCCTTTATGTTCCATTTCTTCTCATAAAAAATAAAGAAAATACTTAACTCTTTCTAATTTAATATGGGTTTTTCTTTCAAATCTAATAAATAGAAGTAAACATTATTTAATATTAAACCTGATTTACCTTTAATATTAAAAAAAAATGTAGAAATATTTGTTCTTTTAAACCTAAAATCATGATGTAAATTTAGAGTATTAATTAATTGATTAATTAAATTTAATATTATTTTGAGAATTAGAAATTTTCTTTAACCTAACATAAAGTTTATTGTGCATCAAATATGAAACAATTATGATGTATGAAAAATACAACTTTCTTATATAAAATATAAATTTGTCATTCTTTTTATTCAATTTATTTTTATTATGCATTAAATAAAAAATCTATTTTTTACATTTTTTTTACGGGCCGAGACTACTTAAAATAAACATGGCCTACGAACATAGACTATTAATTTTCTATTATTTAATTTATCTATTATTCAATGAAATATTAAATAATTTAACATTTTTAAAATTTACAAAAAATTTATAAATTTTGTAAAGTTAAACTTCTATTATGAAATTCTCCTAGACAAAAAAGATAGAGATAATATTCATTTAGAGCTGAAATTTCAAAATACCATGGAGTTAAAACTGAAATTCGATGGGGAGTTGTCATATATTGTAGGTGGAGGATAGTTCAAGGTCATAAGTCTTTATGGTTAGATGTGTTAAAGGCCAGTTACGGCAATTTGTGTTTGCAAATTATTTATGATGGAGATTCTTTCAAGCTTGCTTCTTCTTCTTTTTGGTGGAGAGATATTTTAAAGGTTAGTATTGTGTCTTCTAATCCTTTAAATATTGATCCCATTGTTTCGAATTGCAATTTCATTGTTGGAAATGGTTTTAATACCCCTTTTTGGGAGTCTTGTTGGTGGAATAATTGTATTTTAAAGGAGGCTTTTCCAGATCTTTTTTTGGCTTCTTCTTTAAAAAAAGTTTCGGTAGCGGTTGTGGGAGAGTGGAATAATGGGTGTTGGAAATGGGAGGATCTTGGTATTTCGGTTGTGGGAAGGGATGCAATCTTTTTGAATTCTTTTTCGGTGTTGAAAGATAGTTTGGACTCTTTCGGTGGCTTAAATAATTCGAAGGATTATGCGGTTTGGTTGTTGGATTTGGAGAAAGGATATACGGTTGCTTCTTGTTATGGTTTGTATGCTTCTAGGCGTATCCCTTACGGTCCTCCGATCAAGGGGGATGAGGCCTTCAATTTGATTTGGAAAGCGGATGTTCCGTTTAAGATTAAAGCGTTTGTTTGGAGGCTCTTTTTGAATAGGTTACCTACTAAAGATTTATTGGTGTATAGAGGTATTGCTATTACTCATTCTAATTTAAATTGTACTTTTTGTGAAGCTCATGTGGAAGAGGCGGATCATTTGTTTTCTAAATGCTTTGTGATTAAGTTGGTTTGGAAAGAAATTGCTTCGTGGGTGGGTTTTACGGGTTGGGAGGAGGAAGAATGTGTTCCTTTTTTTGTGAAATGGCATTCTTTGAGCCGAGGTAAAAAGATTAAAAGCGGCAAACTGGGGGTGTTATGGTTAGCCATACTTGGATAATATGGTTGACAAGGAATGGTTTTTGTTTTAGGAATGAAGTGTGGAATATAAATAATATGGTTTGGAGCATTAAGGTTTTGGTTTGGAGGTGGTCTTCATATGACAATATTACTCACTCCAATTGTTATTTTTACGATTTTTACAAAGACCATTTGTCTTTTATGTCGTAATTGTAATTGGTTGTAATATTGTTTTTTGTTGGCTTTGTGCCGTGTATTTTGTACATGGGTTGGAGAATCCTTAGTTCTCCTTTCAATATATGTCTTGCTTTCAATATATATATATATATATATATATATATATATATATATATATATATATATATATATATATATATATATATATATATATATATATATATATATATATTGTAGGTATGTAAAAATTGTAAATATGATATAATAAGAAAGATTTAAAACTGATATTTGACGGGAAGCTGTTATAAATTTTAGGTTTGAAAAAATATACTAATATCTAAAATACGTAATGTTATTTGAATTGCAAAAATGATTTTATTTAAAATCTGTTGTTTTAAAATTAACTCATTTGGATTCAACTGAGTTTTGTTAACTCATCTTGACTCATGGATAGATGTAAACGTATCTATGAGATATTAGCTGTAAAATGTTCATTTTAATGTTCATCTTTTAAATATTTCTCTTTATGCTATTTTATATAATTGAAGTTAGAGGATCGGTTGTACAATTTGTTGTAAGTACTAATCAATACTTAAAAGTTGGTGTATATTATTAGCATATATTTATAATTATGTCAATGTTAACTAATTGAAAAATGAATTCAAACTCTACAAATGATGATTTGGTAGACATGTGATATGAATCCACGCACGGGTTTCTTACAAGTATACAAATTAAAATTGTTTTATCACTCACACATAAATAGAAAAGAAAAACAATCAAATCATTTAAAATTAATTGATTTTTTATTTTAATTTGTATATTTGAGTGTACCTGAACACTATTTATTGAAGCTGTGTCCAAAAGAGTATTCTTCCTGTTTGAACTTTGAACAAAGAAGATTGAATATTTGTAATTGCAAATTGTGTTGATTTTCAAATAACTTATTTTTCTGATGGAGAAAATAATATTTAATTAATAATTGACCTACCACCGCTTATGATTTTCTCAATTTGAAAGGGAAAGGGACGTCAAACTCCAAGCAATAAATATGGCTGGGGAGTCGCTGACATGCTATCAAGGAACGTGACTTTTTAGATTAATTATTTAATTAATTATAAATGTAGTTATTTATTTTTAATATAAATTATAGTTAATTGTTATTAAATATTAATCATTAATAAATTATTTGATTGAATTTTAATTTTAAATAACTCATAATGGATTTTGACTCATCCTTTGTTTTTAATTGTTTAACAATATTTATAATCTACACTATTCGTGACCATTTTTCTATTACACGATGAGATGAATATTTACATTGGATCAAAACAATCAATGAGGGAGGGAGAGACACCACATATATCTTTTTTACTTATATATTCTTCAACTTTCATTTTTCACATGAAAAATATTATTTTTGGACATTTTTTAGATATCCAACAGAGTATATTTATATGGTTTTGTATAAGATGTTATTTTATTTATTTTATTCTCTTTTTTAACTACATCTAACAACCATTATAAATGATGTATCTGTATATTGTGTTGAAATATAATTATAAGGTGAAGGCTAAGGTGAGGGAGCAATTAAGTCCCTCACCAATGTACCACAAGAATATACCATTAGATCTATTCAAAATAAATTAAAGGTTCAGATCTTTTTAGAGAAGAAAATGTAACATTTATGTCTTCTGCATCTTATCAAAACCTAATAGCCGTCTCTTCTCTCCCATTTTAATCGCATTTAAAATCTCTCCCATCGTTAAGTTAACTTTTTATTGCCGATTCATTCGTTATTGTCAATTCACCGTAAACTCTAATGAACATCACGGTTTAATGGAGAGAGAAATTTTGCCATTGGCGATAAAGGCAAAGATGATGGAGGAGGAGGCAATGTTCCATGATGTAAAGGGTCCGATTGAATCAAATTGATGATTTTTTTTTTTGAAATTTGGGTTTTAAATTTAGGAAAATTCTTTGCCCACCTCCCAACCTTCTAGGTCACCTCTGGTGAAAAACCCAAAATACCCCTTACTTCGGAAATGCATCTCCGAAATGCAAGAAAAAGGTGTTTTCGGAGATGCATCTCCGAAAGCGCCTTTTTTTTTTCAAAATTTATCTTATTTCGGAAATGCATTTCTGAAAACACCATTTCGGAAATGAACTTCTGAAATACTGCGCGTTTTGCAGATTTAGCAAAACAGCCCCCCTCCCCCATTCACTTTACCCTAAATCTACTTCAAACTCCCTCTCTTCAAAAATTTTTGCAAAAGCAAGTGTGTATCAAACATTTAGACATTCCAAAAGCTTCCCAAAATCAACCTAAATCATCCCAATCTCTTCAATTGGTAAGTTTTTCAATTTTTTCAATTTTTAGATCCATTATTAAAATCTCTATTAGGGTGTTTAGAAATTGCAAAAATTGTATTAGATTAGGTTGGTACTGCTATTTAGGTTGTTTAGATTGAATAAAACTTGTTTTGAACTTTGTTTTTGGGGTCTGCCATGGAAGTTGCAGAAAACTTCCTCGCATGGGTGTTTCGGAAGTTCATTTCTGAAAACACCTTCATTCCCAGTTTCATAAATGAACTTCCGAATTGTATCAGAAGTCCAATTTTTTTTAGTTCTTCATGTTGTCTCGCATATTAATCGATTTCAATTGTTTTCAGGAACATGTCAGGCAACCAAGCACGCATCAGACAGGGAAGAGAGACCCAGACTGCGTCGGCTAGATGCGAGCGGGCGGCGGCGCAGCTGGCGTCGACACAGGGACGGGTGTAGGGCCGGGGACGACGTGTGCGAGTTCCCGTGAAGATGGACGAGGGTACCTCTACATCTGGATCGAGGAGTCGTCTGGCTCGGGTATCTTCTTCCCGCCAGCGAGAGGAGGAGGAGAAGGAGGAGGAGGTTGCAGTGCCATACCACGAGGCGGAGGAGGTACCAGATGTTGACCCTCCACTCGGGGAGGAGGATGAGCAGGAGGAGGGCTTCCCGGGAGGGCCCAGTGACACTTTCGTGCTGCTTACCTACCGCGAGCACGTCGTTCGGCGTATCTGGGAGGGAGAGGTATTTTTTATAATTTGCCCGACTATATTATTTAACCGTTTATAATTTAGACGTTTATTCAATATTTTCTTAACGGTCTATTTAACATACTTTTTTTTTTGTAACAGGAGAGAGAGCCGTTGAAAATGGTGAACCACGCCCGGAAGATTTTCAGTCTGTTTAAACCGACTGCCGAGTGGTTTAACGACGCTGTGAGAGGTTCAGGGCTTAGTGGGCTCTGCATGACGGGGTATTCCAGCATCAGCCACGGCATGCAGGGGGCCTTTGTGGAGCGGTGGCACAAGGATACGTCTTCTTTCCACTTGCCGGTTGGGGAAATGACGATCACCTTGCATGATGTGCAGTGTCTTCTCCACCTGCCGATCAGGGGGGCGCTGTTGACCCACTCCCGGGTCCAGAGGATCGAAGCCAGTGAGTGGATGGCGCTCTATTTGGGTATGGAGCCCGAAGCTGCTGACTACGAGTGCATCACGACATCTGGGCCTCATATCCGGTTCATCACACTGAGCCGCTATTTCGAGCACCACCTGGATGCGGTGGCCGATGCCGAGGATGCGGGTGACAACCTATTTACACATTATCACCGTGGCTGCGCTCTCCGGTGCTGGTACATGCATGTGGTAGGCGCTGCGATCTTTGTGGACAAGAGTGCGAGGTACGTCGACGTGACCTACCTCTGCTACTTCATGGACTTGACCACCGTTCATCAGTGGAACTAGGGGGCAGCTACTCTGGCATACCTATACCAGAAGCTGAATGAGGCCTCCAACTGGAGGACGAGGCAGTTGACCGGATCCTGCACACTACTCACAGTACGTTTCATTTTAATTGTTTCGTATTTATTTGTGTTTCGTATTTACTTATGTTTCGTATTTATTTATGTTTCGTATTTACTTACGGTACGTTACATTATCGTGTTTGTGTTTCAGAGTTGGATCATCTCTTACTTCTCCCGGATCTACGGCTTTCACATTGATCCTGAGTACGTTGACGCCATGGCCAGGGCCGCTAGATACGTTCTCCAGAGGGGGAACAATGCGGTGGGACCATATCGTGGGTACCTGGACCGCACGATGCACGATGACGTCACCTGGAGGCCATTCAGCGACTACACTCAGGTTGTCCCCTTTGACGGCATATCTTTATATTCTGGCTGGTTGGCATGCGGGACCAGCATCATGGTCCGGTATCTCCCTGAGCGGTGCATGCGGCAGTTCGGATTTGTGTAGATGATACCCAGGTCACCTTTTGAGGCTGCTCCCGACACAGTGACCAGAGTGCATCTCACTGCCATATTTGAGGATTGGGAGCATCATGTGGTACCGGAGGAGTATCGTCGCATTCGGGTCACCCAGGACTGGCACAGTGTGGAGGGGTACGTCACATGATTCTACCGGGTGTCACATCCTCTGCTGACACCCGACGCTCCCGACGCTCCTAGGCCAGCACACGAGGAGATCCTGGAGAACCAGGAGGCCGAGGATGTCCACGCCATTGATCTCCTGCCGATCTGCCAGCGGATAGAGATGCTTGGGCGGGACGCGTTGGATCGAGGTGTCGTTCATCAGGGCGGTCCAGAGGCAGTCGCCGTGATGGAGATGATCGTCACTGATGCGGGCCGTGCGGCGGCATACAGGCGGCAGAGGAGGTCCCAGGGAGAGAGGGTTAGGCATACCCAGTAGTGGTCGGGTTTATTTTTTTTTGTTTTTGGATTGTATCTTTCGTTCACTATTATTATTTGGATTTGGATCGGATCGGCTTGTATATATTACTATTTTTATCATATTAGTATATTAGTATTTTCTGTTTATATATCGCTTATTTTATTTGCCGTCTTCCTTTAATTAAAAATACGAGGCTGTTTCCAAAAACATAAAAAAAAACACAGTTTCTGCATAATTCGGAAGTTCATTTCCGAAACCCCCCAAAATCTGAAAAAATATGTTTTCGGAAGTGCATCTCCGAAAACACCCCCCATTTGGTGTTTTCGGAGATGCACTTCCGAAGTCTGAAAATTTTTTTAAAAAAAAAAAACTTCGGAAATGCATTTCCGAAGCAGGGGTAAAGTGGGGTTTTCGCTGGGGGTGACCCCCATAAGGAGGTGGGTAAAGAAATTTTCTAAATTTATTGGTTAGGTGCAGATTGTGCATAAGAAAAAATAATGTTAGACTAAGATTAATATGCTCTGTTTTAAAAAAAAGGATTAAGATGTCGAATTAAATAACGATAAGAATGTGAAATTGTTGCATTTCATGTATTTTTTTGTTATTATTAATATTATTGTCATTATTAATTTTAATTTTATTGGTTTTTTTTCAAAAATGTCACAATGGTAAAAGCTTATAAAAGATACTGTAAAATTTACGAAACACTTTTATTCAATAGATAGTGAATGAATATCATTTCATTTTGGAAAAGTTGGCAATTGTAAAAATTGAGTTTTGAGAAAATTTATTTATACAGTTTGAGAAAATTTCTTTGATTTACATCTCGTTAACCATTATTTCCGATTGATTCTAAGATTTCCAACATAAAAATCACTTTATTTCTAACAAAAGAGAGATAAGGGGAAGGAAATTAATGGTCTGAGGATAACTACTTTGTGATACATATGTTGGATATGAAAGGAAGTCATATAAGCCATGAACATTTGGGTAACAGAAGGAGAGAAACATTTTGTAAAAAAAATTTGCCAAACAAAACAAAAGAGCAGAGATTGGATATAAAATGCACAAGTGGTGCTCTTTTTAACAAAAAAAAATCTGAACCCTTCATTTATTTGGAATAGATCTAATGATATATTCTTGATGGTACGCTGGCGAGGGACTTAATTGCTCTCTCATTTTAGACACCACCTACATATTTAATCCTTAATTTCTATTTAGAATTTCTCGTTCTATTTTTCTAGTTTCTCACTTCATCACCACCGTCGTTCCATTATTACTCTTTAAATTGATTGGTGTTGTTAATTAGTCTCCCAACTTCATCTTTTCTGCTTCGTCGCCGCCGTAATTTCTTAATGTTGGTGTCGTCTTGCCGTCGTCGTCACCGTAGTATTTTAATGTTGGTGTCGTCTTGTCGTCGCCGTAGTTTTCTAATATTGGTGTTCTTTTCTCGTCGTTTAACAAGGTATTGTTTGAACTGGGTGCCTTAATTTACATTTTTGTTTATGTGGAAAAAAATCCATTTTTGCATATGATATTTGAATAGATTGATGATACCTATTTAGTTCATGCTTAATTCTTTTGGGTAATTGAGATAGTGACGTTGATTTTAGTTTTCGTAATTCCTATAGAAACAGAGGTTGTAAAATTGATTTTAGTTTTCTACCATTACACATTGTCAAGAACATTGCACTGCTCTATTATGTGTTATGCAGGTGATTCACCAAAAAAAGTTCTTATATAAATTGTCATTGATCCACTAAATCTTAATTTTTAGTTTGAGTTTTTTTGTATAAATTGTCATTGATCCACTAAACCTTAGTTGTTAGTTTGAGTTTTTTGTATAAATTGTCATAAACATTGCGTATTGTTATGTTTTGTAGGTAATTTACCAAACTTTATATGTTTGAGATGGAAATTGAACTAGAAGCAAGAAAGGAACACAAAATAGAAAGGAGGTCAGAGAATGAAGAAAGATGAAGAAAAAAGCTAAAGAGATAGTTGATATTCATTGTTATCTGAAGTCTGAAAGTTGTTTTTTTGTATTAGGAATAGCTAAAGTAGGGTAGTGAATTGTTAAATCTGAGTTTCCTAGTGGTAGTGAATTGTATTTGTATTAAATTACAATGTAAATATCTTTTGAATTTTAATGAAATGGTAATGAGACTCAATTGTTCATTAAGTTTATTATTGATCTTATTGTATAATTATGTAATTTCATTGATATGAAATTAGAGATATAAAACAAAAAATAACAGCAACATTACAAAAGTATGAAACTAAAATAAGATGGACCGATAATTATCATTCTTTTACAACTAATTACCAAATACTAGAAACATATTAATGATGAGTACATGTAACCAAAAGTATGAAATTATAATAACAGAGACCAGTATTTACCATTCCTCTACAACCCATTATCTGATTTTATCTACAAGACAGTATTGCTACTAACATAATTCTGCTACTTACCGATGAATAAAATGTTGTCATAAAATACTGTCATAAAATTCTGCTACTAACATAATTATGCTACTTACTGATGAACAACTATCTACAATATTGTCATAAAATTCTGCACAAAATGAACACTATGCTTTCCCATAAAATTCTTCAAAAAAATATATTCACCATAGTTATATATAAATAGTTAAAGGAAATTGTGCATCTCTAACATGGCAACTTGATTTCCACCTCCACTTTGGCTTCCATCTAAAATCACATGATTTGAAGATAGAGAAATTGAATTATAGTCTTATGGTTGCTGCCAATGATTAGGAAGGTTAAGTATACTTTTGTAAATGATATTTAAAAGTTATATTTACATATGCGTGAAATAGTTGATTACCGTCAACAATTGAGTAAAAGTTTGATTTGAATGAAGGGCATGTTCACTGTCATTTGTTGCTGCTGCTGGTTTTTCCTGCATAATTGAAGTAACATGTATCATAAATATCAAGTATAAGTAACAAGTATTATAATTAAGATATAGGAATAATTTATGCATAAATTACCAAATTCTTTTGAGTTTTTTTTTTCTTTTTCCTTGATACATTTGCCTTTCTCTTTTTAGTCAATTTTTTATTCCAAGAATTGAGTTGTTTTTTACTCTTATATGGAAATTATTTCTTTTTTATTCCTTTTGCTTCCTCAAAACCAATAGGATTCACATTGGTGTCAAATTCATCATTTTCAATTGATATGTTTATGTGATACATTCCAATTGATTCTCCTTCCATAGACTTTTTAGCTAACATGTCATTAATTATCTTATTGGACTGTTCATAAACTATGGATAAGAAAGTGTAAGTTTCATGAGATTCAGATGCTCTGTTTGTTAGTTTAACCATTAGAGGACATAGTTCATTGTATTGCATCATGAAGTGAGCTTTTATGACCAAATCAATATGGTGTCCTTTCTAATCTTGATTATTTCCCGACCTTGCTTCTCTTGTCCATCTCTTGAGTATATAATGTGTAGGAATAAGCTTAATATTCATCGCATCCAAAACCTTCAAAGCATGACTACATAAAATACCATGTGTCTCAAACTTACGACAATCACAAAAAACCTTTTGATCCTCTAAATTCCCTAATACTTTTCGCTCCTGGTTGTCATCATAATTTGTAACAATATAAAACTCATTTGCCAAATTCTTTATACAAGTGTCTAGATAATCTTCATATTCCTCTTGAAATTCCTCAAATAATTTTGGAGTGTAAATGTTTCCCGCTTGAACAAGCATTTGAGACTTCTTCAATTTCAACCTAGGCAATTTATGTCTTGACTCATAATCGGCTTCTGATTCATTGTTTCGTTTTTCATTTACAACTCTTTCAAAATAAGTGAAAAATTGAACCAAATATAAACCTGACTTCAAATGATTTTTCAAATCCGCGTTGAAGCTCTAACTTAATTGGGTAGATCTCATACCTGAAATGAAAGTTTTTCGAACATATGCCCATGCCCATTTTTCCTTCACTCGAAAAATTGAATGTAACCAAGAATCATCATAAACGTTATGCTCAAGAAGTAAAGCATTCCACACATTTTGAAATTCCTCTTCTTCTTCTTCATGTAGATCAATGCATGATTCAAAATCTAAAGAAAAATGTGAACTTTTTTTGAGAAAAGTTTCAAATAACCATTGAAAAGAAGGAATTGTTTCATCATAGAGCAATGTTTCCCCAAAAACAATCGTTTGCCTAAAATTATTTATTGTCTCGTAAGTTGTATCAAAAGTAAAGACATCACCAAAATATCCATAATCATTTATCATCCTTGCATCAGCCTAAAATATATTTATTATTTGCTCTTCAACATCCATTTGAAATTCATAAAAGAATGAAGGATTTTCAGTTTGTCCTTTGAAATACATCAATAATGCACCAACTTCACCATATCTTAATGAACGATTTATTTTAGTTTGAAGGTAATTCTTATGATTTGTCTTGTATAACCAACAATGTCTATTCTCCAACTTGTTTTGACACATGCTCGTGAAAATGTTTTGGTTTTAGTCCTGATGTATACTAACATAATTTTTTATCCTTGTATCTCAAATATGCGCCAATGAGAACGAATCATATGAACATATCCCGGTGGTTGAAGAGGGTGATTATGTTCAAATACAAAGTCAACAACCTTGTATTTTCCAACTTTTTGATCAAGTGAAATAACCATACATGCTTTACATCCAGTTGTAGTTTCTGCTCTAGACACTTTTGTCAAGTGGTCTCATTTGTCAATGCCCCGTTTTCCCTCTTTAAAGCACGAGAATCTTCTTGAAATCAGAATTCCATCTATTTTATTTTATTAATATATTCTCGACGAATACCAAATCCATTTCTCCTACTGTACTCATTATAAAATTCATTGGCAACTGCCTCCGATTCAAACTCCATTTCCAAGTGTGGAGCATGATCAACTAAATTCTCTTCACTATTTGGTAAAATACTTTCATGGATATTGTTGGCCCATTCAGCCACACCTTTAAGAGTTGAATTTGATAATTCATTTGGGGATTCTGGTGAAAAAAAATAGATTCAATGTGTTAAATATATAATTTTAAATATATTTTTGTAGATTAATTAACAAAGGAACATTTTCCAAAAAAATTATTTTAAAGAATGATTTTCAGTTATCTTGAGCTTTAATAAAAATCTCTAATGTTCTTACCTGTGAAATGAGAATGAGGCAGGACGCTAGAAATTTTCTCCATTTGCATCAAACTCAAACTTCTACACAACAACAACGAGACCGCGACGACGATATAGTACATAAATAATATAGATGCTATTAGTAAGATTTGAGTGAAATTGTAATGAAGAGTGACAGATGATTATGAAGATTATGGTGTGATGTGGTTTCTGGATGGTGTGATTTTTATTAATATGCTTGAAGAAGATGCCATTATAATGGGTTTGGTGTTCTCCAACGTTTCTGAAAATGTTTTGCTCCAAAATTGTTTTCGCTCCAATGTGAAGTCCTTTCTTCTCTAATACTGATGTAGAATTTATTTATTAAACATAAAATAGTAAATAAGTCTTAGCCATTGATTTTATTATAAGCAACGTGTCATTAAATTAGACAAGGAAATGTTGATCTCAATTTCCTTAGGAAATGGAGATGATTTGCACTCAAGACATACATAACAAAAGAGATGGACTAGAAACTTTGACTCGCTCCGCTAAAAATATGACTGTCCTTAAACCCTAAAGCCAAAAAATGAAGAAAAAAAGTTATGTATATTTTGTCAATGTATGTGCTCATTAAAATTCTCAAATTCTCAAAAATGAGGGCTTTGCAAGACAAATAAGTTGAAGGTGCAACACAAAAATCTTAATTTAAATTGGCAAAAATTACGGATGAAATAGACATGTTCAACAAGTCGAACTCATTTTGCTATCTCTATTTATTGGTATTAACTTTAAAAAATAAAATAAGGTAGATATAAAAATATCAAAAACTCTATTCATATTTTTTATTCACTTTCCTATAACTGATTTTCAAGTAATTTTTATGTTTTGATGCAACTTGTTAACCAACAATAAATTGATGAGTTATATGAAATTTGAACTGTGTAAGTGAAACTTTTTGATTGAAATGAAAAAAATTATGTTAAATATAAATTAATTAGCAGTAGTGCTAAACGCTTCACTAAAGTATCATATTAACAAAGATGTCGACAAACTTGAAACTTAGCATAGCGCGTAGAATTCAAATTTAATAAGAGTGATTGTAGTTTTGAACTCTATCTCTAATATCAAACCTGCATATATATTTTCTTTACACATATTCTCAAAAATCACATACTATTATGACCATGCACGTCTATCATAGTTTAGTCATAGTTTAGTGAATACTTTACAAACTCATGCCTAATGTATTTTGGAATTTCTCTCTAGTTAATCCTTTTGTTAAATGGTCATCTAAGTTTTTATCAGTACGTACATAATCCAATCTAACAACTCCCTTAGAGAGAGACTCTATAATGGTGTTGTGCTTATGACAAATTTTTTGTCTTTTACTGTTGTAGTAAAAGTTCTTAATTTTTCCAGTAGATGTGCTACTTCCCTAGTGGATCGAGAAAACATGCATTGATTTTCTGACAAAGGAATCCCTACTATCAAGCATTTAAACCATCTCGTTTCTTCAATAGCGGTTGCTAGAAATATCATTTCTGATTCCATACTGGAATTAGAAAAAATCATATGTTTCTTAAACTTCCAAGAGATTGCTCCTCTGTTGAAAGTATTTTTGGGTAAATATTTTCTATATATCGTATTCACAGGGATTGGTTTAATATCCCTGCCGTTCTATAGTCTGATTACTTTGAGTCGGTAAAAGTAGGTGGTTTTGTTTTACTATTCTAAATTTTCCTGTAAATGGATTACCCGATGGAGAGGTTAGCTCAACTGTATATTGAGAAGATAGTAAGTTTACATGGTATCCCTTCGAGTATCGTGTCAGATAGAGATCCAAGGTTTACATCTTGATTCAGGGAAGGTTTGCAGAAGGCTTTGGGTACTAAATTGAGGTTGAGTTCTGCTTATCATCCGCAGACTGATGGTCAGACTGAAAGGACAATTCAAACATTGGAAGATCTATTGCGTGCCTGTGTATTGGAAAAATGTGGTGCATGGGATAATTATTTGCCATTGATTGAACTTACCTACAATAACAGTTTTCATTCAAGCATTGGTATGGCTCCATTTGAAGCTTTGTATGGTAGGAGATGTAGAACACCTTTGTGCTGGTATGAATCTGGTGAGAGTACGGTGATTGGACTAGAAATTGTACAAGAGACTACGGAGAAGATTAAATTGATTCAGGAGAAGATGCAGGCTTCTCAAAGTCGCCAGAAGAGCTACCATGATAAAAGACGAAGGACACTTGAATTTCAAGAAGGAGATCATGTGTTCTTGAGGGTGACTCCTACGACTGGTGTTGGTAGAGCACTAAAATCAAGGAAGTTGACTCCGCATTTCATTGGTCCGTATCAGATTACAGAGAGGGTTGGAGAGGTGGCTTACCGTATTGCGGTGCCACCAACGCTTGCGAATTTGCACGATGTATTCCACGTATCACAGTTGAGGAAATACATTGCCGATCCATATCATGTGATCCAAGTAGATGATGTACAGGTAAAGGATAATCTGACAGTTGAAGCTTTGCCTATGAGGATTGAAGATCGGAAACTGAAACAATTGCGTGGCAAGGAGATAGCGTTGGTCAGAGTAGCTTGGGGAGGACCAGCAGGTGGAAATGTTACCTGGGAACTGGAAAGTCAGATGAAGGATTCCTACCCGGAACTCTTTGCCTAAGGTATGTTTTCGAGGACGAAAACCTTTCTAGTGGGGGAGAGTTGTAACACCCCATAAAATTCTTTATTTAATTTAATTGATTTTTGGATTAAATATTAGAATTATTTGAGTTATTTGAGAAAAGTGGAATAATGAGGCTAATGGGCCAGGGTTGCTTTTAGTAGAAGGGGGGTGTCAGTTGTGAAGCCCATTGCTAATAATAAACTTATTTTCATAAAATAGAAAAAGAGATGGATTTGTGAAAATAGAACCAAAGGAGAAGTGAAGTCTGAACGTGAAAGAGCAAAGAAGCAAGGAAGTGCGACGCGAGGAAGAACGAAGAATCAACCTTCAGGTAAGGGGGGACTCTTTCGTTTAACTTCTATTATGGGATTATAGATAGTAGGATAGATTGATCATGTTGTTTGTATCAATTGGGTTATGTTTAGGTTTTAGGATGTTAGGTTGGGGTTGGGATAATTTGATGAAAGTTACACGATTTGGTGAATTCTAGATGTTAGATACTGATATGATGTTAATAGATGCTTATTGTACGCTAGATGTGTGTTATAATATGTGTTGTTTTACTGTACGTGAAATCTGGTAAAAATGGAATCGGTTTGGTAATGATTCGGTGAAATAAGGACAAAATTGTAGGCTGTTTTCTGCGATTCGGATTCCTGGAAATCGCCAGTTCGCGCCGCATCCAGGGGTTTGCGTCGCGAACTGCTTGGCAGAAGGCGCAGGGAAAATTTATGTACTCAGTACACGCCGTGAACCTTGTTTGCGCCGCGAAGGCGTACTTTCTATTCGTTACGCGCTGCGGACTGTGTGTGGCGCCGCGTGCTTTAGTGATAGTTGTTTTCTTGGAAAAAGTTTAAAGATGTGTAACTTTCAAACCATATGACCATTTTTAGTGCCGCTTCGAGCACGACGAAGCTAATTAAATGATTTATACGATAAAATGGTGTTTTGAGTCGTGACTCGATTTATTTTAAAATACTCGATTTTATTTGGTTGTGATGGTTTATGCGTACAGGTACATTGGTAAATGTTTTATCTGTTATGATGTAGTGGTTGTAACTGGTGATTGATATACATATTTTGTTGATGTAAAATATATGTTTGTTATGGTTGAGAAATGGCATAACTATGTGTGGCTATTACTTGTTGCGTTGGTTGAGGATTATGATATTCAGTTGATTGGTGTTGATGATTAGCATGATGTATGTGATGCATGCATTTCATAATCATGTTGTGGGCTGTATCCCTTATGGTGGTGGGACAGCGGTAGCTAATTCCCATTATGCGGAATTAGTGAGAGGAGTAGCCGAATCCTTATGGTGGTGGATCGGTGAGATGGGTTATCCCATGTTTGGTACCACATGCATATAGTTGCATTTGCATTAGGCTACTTGTATTATTATAACATGAATGGAAGGTTGTCCAATATTATAATAGGTGATGATTGTGTAATTGTTGTGATTTAATTATGTTGTGGCGAATCTGATCATAACTGTAATTGGGTGAATAATATGTGATTGGTATTTTATTATTTATAGCCTAAAACATTGGTTAAATGTGAATGAGACTCACCCTTACTGTTGTTATTTTTCAGATTGAGGACTAGCTTTTATGCTTGGTGAGGTCTGTGTCATGTTTTGGTCGTGTAACATTGGGGACGTTATTTAGAGTTACTTGATAAACTCTTGTTTTTGGCTATTTGTTTTATGGTTGAATTATGAGTCTCCGACTCCCGCTGTGTTAACATGTTATCTGGATAATTTTGGTTTATCGTTCCTTTTATGGCATGACATGAATATTTGTTTATTTTGATGGAGTTGTAATACCCTTTTCATGTTTTACTCTGATTTTAGTTAATTTTCCTGCGGGGTTTAGAAGGGTGTTACAAGATATGTTGAGTTTTAGGGTTCATCAACCTAATCCTATGCAATTTATTAATTAAATCCTAAGTGAACCATCATTTGAATTAATATCTTCATTTATCCTCAAACTTGAGCTCATGTCTAAGATCAAGTTAGATAATCTTTTACCGGTATGAAATTCGATCTCTCAAAATATCAGTATCGATAAGAGTAATAAAGCACGATAATTATGAAAACTCATTCACAATTTCATCTCCAAAAATTATGAATGAACCAATAAAGTAACCTAGATCAAAAGGTTGAACCTTTTCTTTCGATCAAAGATTCAACAATAATTTAACATAAAACAAGGTTTCTTATTGATAATAAACTCAAAAAATTGTTCACAAGAATTCAATCAATGGTAATGCATGATCATAGGTTAACTACTACCTTAAACTCAACACAAGAGGATTAGCTCTCCATGAATATGAAGAAAACACATAACTTGATTGAGGTATTCATCATGATCAAAAGAATCTCTTCAATTGGTGTAGAATCCACCTTCAATTGTTGTTATCTGCTGTAGAATAAGACTTTTCTCTCTAATTCCTTCGCCAAAAGTTGCACACCCCATATGACGGCAAGGGCTTCTATTTATAATAAAAATTCCCGAATTGCCGTGCTTGCGGCGTGACACGGATGCCCGCGGTGCAAATCCCAGGCAGAAGGTCTGGCACAACGCAACCTTCTGCTCCTGCGGCGCGCCCCTGCTCTTTCTTGCCTCCTTGGCTTGCTTCCAATTCTTTCAGCTTCCTTTCCTCTTCATGCTCTTGAAAATCCCGTTTTTAGCTCCAAACATGCATTAATAATACCCAAATTGATTCGATTTGTTTCACAACTTGAACTAAATTTATAAAGTTCAATTCTCACTGAGAAACCCATAAAACTAGTACAAAATGGTTAAGTTTATAATAGAAAATAATTATACTAACACATGAAAATATCATTTATTCACTCCTAACATCCTCAAGGACAACGAAAAACATTTGATAATGTAATCAAATATTTAAAATCCTTTTAAGGTACCTAGCGACTCTATCAGTTACATGTCAATGATCTATAGTAGGTTTACTGGTAAACTTTCACAATAATCCTACGACTAGCAATGTCGTGTCTAGTTTAATGGCATACATGAGGCTCCCAATGTTGCTCGCATATTCATATTGGCTTACACTATCATCTTTGTTCCTTAAAGAATTTAACACTTGGATCATATGGGGTGAAGGAAGGTATATAGTTAAAGTATTTATATTTGTTAAATATCTTCTCAATATAGTCATACTAAGTCAAAGAGATTCTCTTATTGGACCTAGTACTCTTAATAGCAAGGATAACACCCGCTTCTCAAGGTCTTTCACATCAAAGTAGGTATATAACAATTGTATTGGTCAAAAGCACTGGTGAGCGTGTGGCTCCTGCAAAGGACATGGACACTCGAAGGCCTACTAGTAGGTATATTACATTGTATGGTGGTTAGGGCTTGTCCAAGCCAGCGAGAAACCCTATTTGGTGGTGTTTTATAATGGTTTAGAGGTTCTGCTAAGTAAGCTGAGAGACCCTATTATTAAGTGGAACGTTAGGCATTAGCATATGTGGGGTTTGATCTGTATTACTTATGATTGATCCCTTTCTCCTCTTATAGGAGAGGTGTTTTATAAAGTCCTTTTAGGATGGCTTCTCTTGGGAAGGTCACCGCCCACCCAGAAAATACTAGACCTTGAATCCTATTTCTTAGGGAGGGTGTAGTTTAGTTAATAACCTTGACTTCTCTCTATCCAATGAACGTCTTATCCCATGTTTTCCATGAATGGGCGACATGAAAACCTTGGGGCAAGGCGATACCTTCCATGGAGCAACACTTTATCGCCGCCTCTTATTGGGCGTCATACACTCATCACTCTAGGTGGGTATTTTAAAAATATAACACCATATAGTTCCCCAAGCACGAGGCTAGGGATGACAATGGGTCGGGTCGGATGCGGGTTCCACACTACCCAAACCCATACCCGAAATCGGCACCCAAACCCGAACCCAAACCCAAATACTGTTCGGGTGGTAAAACAACACCCACACCCACACCCGCTGGGTTTCGGGTGTTTTCACCCAAACCCGAACCCGTAACAAAATACACAAAATACATTTTTCCTACAATTTTCCCACAACTTTCCACAATATATATATATATATATATATAAGCGGGTGTGATTTTGGGTTTCGGGTGCGGGTTTCACACTACCCAAACCCGAACCCGAAATATCGGGTGGCACCCGAACTCAAACCCAAACCCAGTTAACTCGGGTTTTCACCCGTTGACTCGGGTTCGGGTGCGGGTGGGCCCCGCGGGTTTGGGTCTGCTTGCCATCCCTACACGAGGCCTTTTGATAGAGGATGAAATGTTTTTAGATAGAAACTCAGGGGAGTATCTCGAGGACTTGTATTTCTTAAGGAAGTACTCCCTTAAGTGAGGTTTTAATTAGGTTGGGAGATCTAGGTCCCTCAAGAAAAATTATATGTGGCCTGGCGGACAAGACTGCAAGTCCCTCAGGCGAGGCATTAGACTTCTCGAGCGGGACTTCTATCAAGCCCTCAGACAAGACTTGTGATATAGTCTCTTAGGCGTGATTTCTATGTATGATTTCTCCCAAAAAAAACACTAAGCCCTACAAGTGAGATTTTAATCATACAGAGAGATCTAAGACCATCAAGTAAAGTTATATGTAGCCTGACTGATGGGACCGTAAGTCCTTCAAGCGGGGCGTTGGACCTCTTGAGCGAGACTTCTATCAAGATCTCGGACAAGACTTATGATTAATTATCTTAGGCCAAAGTTCGGTCACAATCAACAACACTTAGATAAAATTGGCTTGAAATCAATTGCATACCAACTGTTAGTGAAATTGATTGTGCAAAATAACATTTGCACAACAACTGTTCGACAAATTGACTAAGTTAATTTTGTCAATTATATTTCATTGGAAGTAGGTATTTAGGTGTTTAATTGTTCAAACGACTATATTTCAAAACAATTGATTCAAGGTACTTCTCATCTTTATTATCTCTCACATTTATTAAAGGTTTAACCGCATATCCAATTCTACCAATAGCGGTTCGGAATAGTCGCAAGTCGATCCCGGAGCGCTTCCACAAGCCATCTTTGAAAACAAATTTAAAAAGGAACAAATTTTTTATTGGGATTTATTCACCCCTAATAGATAGTAGCCTAGCGTCTAACATGATATGTCCTTTCCAATTAAAATGTAGCTTTCCCTACTGCACATGTAGAAACACTTCTTTTAATATCAGGTCACCCTTTTGCATCTCTGTTGGCTTGACTTAAGCGTTATATCTTCTGGAGGCTATATGTTTGGCTACGAATTCTCAGACATGGGTGACTTCTCTCAATTCGTCGATAAGGTCTGTCGCACATTATAATCCTACTTTATTTGCTTCTTCATCAAACTAGGATTATCGCCATAAGTGTGTTCCAATCTCTAAAGGTAGCACGGCGTCC